>NC_042628.1:76693588-76729559 GCF_901001135.1 Rhinatrema bivittatum | reverse complement strand
TCGCGCGCCCAAGGAGTGGCTGTGCGGCGCCGAGAGAGCGGGCGCTTGCCGACTCTCCCGTGCGTTTTTCTGTATCGGCCTGTAAGTAAGAATAATTACCATAACTACAGAGCATTTACAGGGTTACAATATCCCTTCCCCAAAGAGCTTACAATCCAAATGGAGGCCCAAAGAGACTAAGCAACTTGGATAAGAGGGAATAAAAACATAACAACATAAGAAATTGCCATACTGAGTCAGACCATCAATCCCAGCATCCTGTTTCCAACAGTGGCCAATCCAAGTCACAAGTACCCAAATATTAAATAAATCTCAAGTTACTATTGCTAATTAATAGCAGCTTATGGATTTATCCTCTAGGAACTTATCCAAACCTTTTTTAAACCCAGTTACACTAACTGCTGTAACTCCTCTGGCATTGAATTCCAGAGCTTAACTATGTGCTGAGTGAAAAAAATTTTGTTTTAAAAAAAGATGTTTTAAATGAGCTACTTGCTAACTTCATGGAGTGCACCCTAGTCCTATTATCTGAGAGAGTAAATAACCGATTTACATTAACTTGTTCAAGTCCTTTCATGATTCTGTAGACCTCTATCAAATATAGAAATGAAATGATGGCAGAAGAAGACCAAACGGCCCATCCAGTCTGCCCAGCAAGCTTTTCCATTTTTTTTTCTCATACTTAACTGTTTCTCTTGGCCCTTAGTAACTTATTTGGTTCTATTTCTCTCCCACCCCTGCCATTAATGCAGAGAGCAGTGTTGGAACTGCCTCTAAGTGAAATATCTAGCTTACAGGTCAATCCAGTAAAGTGCGGCCGCGTTTACCCCGCTCCTAACCCGTGTTCTACTCACTTTCTGGCCGCGTTAGCCCTTCCTGCGATCCACAATCCCCTTTAACCTACTCTTACCGCGTCCTTAAATCCCCGGGCAACCCCTTCCGCACGCGGCATGGATATTGCATGTAAATGAGCGAATTAGCTATTCCCTAGCATCCAGTAACCCGCGCCCCGACTATCGCTATCTTTCCCTGCCATTTTGTTGCGCGTTTAACCTGCAAACTTACCGCCTACCCTTACCCCTGCGGTAGAGGCAGGGGTAAGGGTAGGCGACAAACTTTCCCCCAGCCTCCGCTCACCTGCCCCGGCCATGGGTGATGGTCTCCGGGGCAGCCCCAGTCCTCTCCCCCTCCTCCCGAAGCAACGAAAGCAGAAAAAAAAAAAAAAAAAAAAAAATCGAAAAAAAAAAAAAAGTTGTAAGGGAGAGAGGGGAGAGAGGGCTGGCAGTGTAAAGCAACGAAGCGACTTACTTTTTTTGCAGCCCCCCCCGGAGACGGACATCGGCAGGACGACCGCAGCTCCCCTGCCTCCAGCTGCCCACGAAGATAGATGCATCGCACGGGCGAAAGCGGCCCCTGTGCGTGCAATTGGGCCGCCTTGAGCAGGGCAGCTGGAGGCAGGGGAGCTGCGGTCGTCCTCGCCGATGTCCGTCTCCGGAGGGGGGCTGCAAAAAAAGTAAGTTGCTTCATCGCTTTAGACTGCCAGTCCTCTCTCCCCTCCTCCCGTGCAACCCAGTAAAATTGGTTGCGCAGGCCTAACGCTTCACGGACGCTTCTTAGATGTATTTACATACAGGATCGAGTGGTAGGTGAGCTGCACTGTACAATGCGGCAACCGCGGGTGCGCCGAGCACTAACGCAGCTCTTCCTACCACTCATTAGTGGATTGACCTGTAATTAGTTAGGGGTAGTAACCGCCACAATAAGCAAGCTACACCAATGCTTATTTGTTACCCAGACTACATATTCAGTCCTTGTTGGTTGTTGCCTGTATATAGATCCACCTTTCTATATCCCCCCTCAGCCGTCTCTTCTCCAAACTGAACAGCCCTAACCTCTTCAGTCTTTCCTCATAGGGGAGCTGTTCCATTCCCCTTTATCATCTTGGTCTCCTCCTCTACATTTTCTCCAGTGCAGCTCTATGTGTTTTGAGCTGCGGTGACCAGAATTGCACTCAGTATTCAAGGTGCGGTCTCACAGCTGGGGAGTACGGAAAGGGACGGCAGAGGAGGAAATACTATCAGATCCCTTACCTTGCACGTGACAAGCAATGCAAACCCCCCCTCACCCCCCCTAACTTTTCAGGTCAAGATAAAGGAGTGAGGCAGGTTCATAGAAACACATGGGAGAGTGTCCTGCGTATGGAGGTCTTGTCCCAACCGCAGATGATAATGTGAAGAAAACCTCTGCTCTGCCAGTCCCAAGGTATCGTCTGTGCACGTCTGATTCCCAGCCCGTGCCCTCCTCATCGCCCGTGCACGTCCGATTCCCAGCCCGTGCCCTCCTCATCGCCCGTGCACGTCCGATTCCCAGCCCGTGCCCTCCTCATCATCACCCGTGCACGTCCGATTCCCAGCCCGTGCCCTCCTCCTCATCGCCCGTGCACGTCCGATTCCCAGCCCGTGCCCTCCTCATCATCACCCGTGCACGTCCGATTCCCAGCCCGTGCCCTCCTCATCATCACCCGTGCACGTCTGATTCCCAGCCCGTGCCCTCCTCATCGCCTGTGCACGTCTGATTCCAGCCCGTGCCCTCCTCATCGCCTGTGCACGTCTGATTCCCAGCCCGTGCCCTCCTCCTCATCGCCCGTGCACGTCCGATTCCCAGCCCGTGCCCTCCTCATCATCACCCGTGCACGTCTGATTCCCAGCCCGTGCCCTCCTCATCGCCTGTGCACGTCTGATTCCCCATCCCGTGCCCTCCTCCTCATCGCCCGTGCACGTCCGATTCCCAGCCCGTGCCCTCCTCATCATCACCCGTGCACGTCTGATTCCCAGCCCGTGCCCTCCTCATCGCCTGTGCACGTCTGATTCCCAGCCCGTGCCCTCCTCATCGCCTGTGCACGTCTGATTCCCAGCCCGTGCCCTCCTCCTCATCACCTGTGCACGTCCGATTCCCAGCCCGTGCCCTCCTCCCATCGCCCGTGCACGTCTGATTCCCAGCCCGTGCCCTCCTCATCGCCCGTGCACGTCCGATTCCCAGCCCGTGCCCTCCTCATCACCCGTGCACGTCCGATTCCCAGCCCGTGCCCTCCTCATCGCCCGTGCACGTCCGATTCCCAGCCCGTGCCCTCCTCATCACCCGTGCACGTCCGATTCCCAGCCTGTGCCCTCCTCATCGCCCGTGCACGTCCGATTCCCAGCCCGTGCCCTCCTCCTCATCGCCTGTGCACGTCCGATTCCCAGCCCGTGCCCTCCTCCTCATCACCTGTGCACGTCCGATTCCCAGCCCGTGCCCTCCTCCTCATCGCCCGTGCACGTCTGATTCCCAGCCCGTGCCCTCCTCATCACCCGTGCACGTCTGATTCCCAGCCCGTGCCCTCCTCATCGTCTGTGCACGTCTGATTCCCAGCCCGTGCCCTCCTCATCGTCTGTGCACGTCTGATTCCCAGCCCGTGCCCTCCTCATCGCCTGTGCACGTCTGATTCCCAGCCCGTGCCCTCCTCATCGCCCGTGCACGTCCGATTCCCAGCCCGTGCCCTCCTCCTCATCACCTGTGCACGTCTGATTCCCAGCCCGTGCCCTCCTCCTCATCGCCCGTGCACGTCCGATTCCCAGCCCGTGCCCTCCTCATCGCCTGTGCACGTCTGATTCCCAGCCCGTGCCCTCCTCCTCATCGCCCGTGCACGTCTGATTCCCAGCCCGTGCCCTCCTCCTCATCGCCCGTGCACGTCTGATTCCCAGCCCGTGCCCTCCTCATCATCGCCTGTGCACGTCCGATTCCCAGCCCGTGCCCTCCTCATCGCCTGTGCACGTCCGATTCCCAGCCCGTGCCCTCCTCATCACCCGTGCACGTCCGATTCCCAGCCCGTGCCCTCCTCATCATCACCCGTGAACGTCCGATTCCCAGCCCGTGCCCTCCTCATCATCACCCGTGCACGTCCGATTTCCAGTCCGTGCCCTCCTCCTCATCGCCCGTGCACGTCCGATTCCCAGCCCGTGCCCTCCTCATCGCCTGTGCACGTCTGATTCCCAGCCCGTGCCCTCCTCCTCATCGCCTGTGCACGTCCGATTCCCAGCCCGTGCCCTCCTCATCGCCTGTGCACGTCCGATTCCCAGCCCGTGCCCTCATCATCATCACCCGTGCACGTCCGATTCCCAGCCCGTGCCCTCCTCATCGCCCGTGCACGTCCGATTCCCAGCCCGTGCCCTCCTCCTCATCGCCCGTGCACGTCTGATTCCCAGCCCGTGCCCTCCTCCTCATCGCCTGTGCACGTCTGATTCCCAGCCCGTGCCCTCCTCATCACCCGTGCACGTCTGATTCCCAGCCCGTGCCCTCCTCATCGCCTGTGCACGTCTGATTCCCAGCCCGTGCCCTCATCGCCTGTGCACGTCCGATTCCCAGCCCGTGCCCTCCTCATCACCCGTGCACGTCTGATTCCCAGCCCGTGCCCTCCTCCTCATCGCCCGGTCACGTCTGATTCCCAGCCCGTGCCCTCCTCATCCACCCGTGCACGTCTGATTCCAGCCCGTGCCCTCCTCATCACCCGTGCACGTCTGATTCCCAGCCCGTGCCCTCCTCCTCATCGCCCGTGCACGTCTGATTCCCAGCCCGTGCCCTCCTCATCACCCGTGCACGTCTGATTCCCAGCCCGTGCCCTCCTCATCACCCGTGCACGTCTGATTCCCAGCCCGTGCCCTCCTCCTCATCACCCGTGCACGTCTGATTCCCAGCCCGTGCCCTCCTCATCACCCGTGCACGTCTGATTCCCAGCCCGTGCCCTCCTCATCACCCGTGCACGTCTGATTCCCAGCCCGTGCCCCTCCTCATCACCCGTGCACGTCTGATTCCCAGCCCGTGCCCTCCTCATCACCCGTGCACGTCTGATTCCCAGCCCGTGCCCTCCTCATCGCCCGTGCACGTCTGATTCCCAGCCCGTGCCCTCCTCATCGCCCGTGCACGTCTGATTCCCAGCCCGTGCCCTCCTCATCGCCCGTGCACGTCTGATTCCCAGCCCGTGCCCTCCTCATCACCTGTGCACGTCTGATTCCCAGCCCGTGCCCTCATCGCCTGTGCACGTCTGATTCCCAGCCCGTGCCCTCCTCATCATCACCTGTGAACGTCCGATTCCCAGCCCGTGCCCTCATCGCCTGTGCACGTCTGATTCCCAGCCCGTGCCCTCCTCATCATCACCTGTGAACGTCCGATTCCCAGCCCGTGCCCTCCTCATCACCCGTGCACGTCTGATTCCCAGCCCGTGCCCTCCTCATCACCTGTGCACGTCTGATTCCCAGCCCGTGCCCTCCTCATCGCCTGTGCACGTCTGATTCCCAGCCCGTGCCCTCATCGCCTGTGCACGTCTGATTCCCAGCCCGTGCCCTCCTCCTCATCGCCTGTGCACGTCTGATTCCCAGCCCGTGCCCTCCTCATCATCACCTGTGCACGTCTGATTCCCAGCCCGTGCCCTCCTCATCATCACCTGTGCACGTCTGATTCCCAGCCCGTGCCCTCTTCATCACCCGTGCACGTCCGATTCCCAGCCCGTGCCCTCCTCCTCATCACCCGTGCACGTCTGATTCCCAGCCCGTGCCCTCCTCATCGCCCGTGCACGTCTGATTCCCAGCCCGTGCCCTCTTCATCACCCGTGCACGTCTGATTCCCAGCCCGTGCCCTCCTCATCGCCTGTGCACGTCCGATTCCCAGCCCGTGCCCTCCTCATCATCACCCGTGCACGTCTGATTCCCAGCCCGTGCCCTCCTCATCATCACCCGTGCACGTCTGATTCCCAGCCCGTGCCCTCCTCATCGCCTGTGCACGTCTGATTCCCAGCCCGTGCCCTCATCGCCTGTGCACGTCTGATTCCCAGCCCGTGCCCTCATCGCCCGTGCACGTCTGATTCCCAGCCCGTGCCCTCCTCCTCATCGCCCGTGCACGTCTGATTCCCAGCCCGTGCCCTCCTCATCATCTGTGCACGTCTGATTCCCAGCCCGTGCCCTCCTCCTCATCGCCCGTGCACGTCTGATTCCCAGCCCGTGCCCTCCTCATCACCCGTGCACGTCCGATTCCCAGCCCGTGCCCTCCTCCTCATCGCCCGTGCACGTCCGATTCCCAGCCCGTGCCCTCCTCATCGCCCGTGCACGTCCGATTCCCAGCCCGTGCCCTCCTCATCGCCCGTGCACGTCCGATTCCCAGCCCGTGCCCTCCTCATCGCCCGTGCACGTCCGATTCCCAGCCCGTGCCCTCCTCATCACCCGTGCACGTCTGATTCCCAGCCCGTGCCCTCCTCATCGCCCGTGCACGTCCGATTCCCAGCCCGTGCCCTCCTCATCGCCCGTGCACGTCCGATTCCCAGCCCGTGCCCTCCTCATCGCCCGTGCACGTCTGATTCCCAGCCCGTGCCCTCCTCATCGCCCGTGCACGTCTGATTCCCAGCCCGTGCCCTCCTCATCATCTGTGCACGTCTGATTCCCAGCCCGTGCCCTCGTCGCCTGTGCACGTCTGATTCCCAGCCCGTGCCCTCCTCATCACCCGTGCACGTCTGATTCCCAGCCCGTGCCCTCCTCATCACCCGTGCACGTCTGATTCCCAGCCCGTGCCCTCCTCATCATCTGTGCACGTCTGATTCCCAGCCCGTGCCCTCCTCATCATCACCCGTGCACGTCTGATTCCCAGCCCGTGCCCTCCTCATCACCCGTGCACGTCTGATTCCCAGCCCGTGCCCTCCTCATCGCCCGTGCACGTCCGATTCCCAGCCCGTGCCCTCCTCATCACCCGTGCACGTCTGATTCCCAGCCCGTGCCCTCCTCATCACCCGTGCACGTCTGATTCCCAGCCCGTGCCCTCCTCATCGCCTGTGCACGTCTGATTCCCAGCCCGTGCCCTCCTCATCATCTGTGCACGTCTGATTCCCAGCCCGTGCCCTCCTCATCACCCGTGCACGTCTGATTCCCAGCCCGTGCCCTCATCGCCTGTGCACGTCTGATTCCCAGCCCGTGCCCTCCTCATCGCCTGTGCACGTCCGATTCCCAGCCCGTGCCCTCCTCCTCATCGCCCGTGCACGTCTGATTCCCAGCCCGTGCCCTCCTCATCGCCCGTGCACGTCTGATTCCCAGCCCGTGCCCTCCTCCTCATCGCCCGTGCACGTCTGATTCCCAGCCCGTGCCCTCCTCCTCATCGCCCGTGCACGTCTGATTCCCAGCCCGTGCCCTCCTCATCGCCTGTGCACGTCTGATTCCCAGCCCGTGCCCTCCTCCTCATCGCCCGTGCACGTCCGATTCCCAGCCCGTGCCCTCCTCCTCATCGCCCGTGCACGTCTGATTCCCAGCCCGTGCCCTCCTCCTCATCGCCCGTGCACGTCCGATTCCCAGCCCGTGCCCTCCTCCTCATCGCCCGTGCACGTCTGATTCCCAGCCCGTGCCCTCCTCATCATCTGTGCACGTCCGATTCCCAGCCCGTGCCCTCCTCATCATCACCCGTGCACGTCCGATTCCCAGCCCGTGCCCTCCTCATCGCCTGTGCACGTCTGATTCCCAGCCCGTGCCCTCCTCGTCACCTCCGCTCAGTCACAGGAGGAAAGGCGGGGGCACTGTGGTACATGGAGTGGCTCCAGCCGAGTCACTCCTGGCTTCAGGCCCAGGCAGATGAGGAGGGGAAAACCAATCTGCCAGAGACAGAAATGAAGGGAGGAGCAGGCCCGGACACATCTTGTGTGTCTTATCTCTGTCCAAAGCGCTCAGAAATAAAAACGGGACAAGACCTTCTCCTGGCCCTCCCCCCTCCTCACTTGTGTCTTGCTTATACAGGAGCGAGGTCAGGAGGCACAGTTGGGCCTGTTTTTTCAGTTTGTTCATGAAAAAAAAAAAGGAAGAGACACAGGGCCAGCAAGAGGACTGCAAAAAAAATAGAGAGAGAGAGAGAACAGATGGTGAGGTGCATCCTCCCCCGAATCTCTCTCCCTGCTCGTTCCCCCCCCCTCCTTCCAGGTTCTTCATCTCCCCCTCCTCTCCCATAGGTCTCTCTCCATCCAGTGATGAATTTAGGGTTTTTGCACCCCCTCGTCCTCTCTCCCCCCACCCCCGAGGTTGTACAAGGCACAGCCGTCCGGTTTCCCCTGGCAAAAATTTAAAAGGTTCTGAAGCAAATTGGCAAACCTGTCCATATTTTCCTTTACATTATAAAAATAAAAGCAGTTTTACACCAAAATAAATAAATTGGGCAAAGAAAAGCAACCTCAAGTATCCGTGCAGAGAGGAGAGAGGAATGGGGAGAGGGAGAGGGAGAAGGATCAGGAATGGGGTGAGGAGAGAGGGGGAGAAGGAAAAATGACTGGGGATGGGGGGGGAGGGAGGAGGGAGGGGTGGGGACCGGGCTCTTGGATATTGGGAGAAGAGAAGGTAGGAAGGAAGGAAGCTGCCAGGATATCAAGGGAGGGAGGGAGGGAGGTGTCCCTACCATGCTCCTGCCCTGTTACCCCCCAATGTCACACACACCTGGCAGCAGCCCCCTCTCCCCCCCCCCCAGGTGAACACTGCCCCCTAGCGTTGTTCCCATCTCCCTCCCCTACCCAGACACCCACCCTGCAGCCGATCCTGCCTGGAGGGGAGGGGAGGGGAGGGGAGAGGCAGAGGGCACATTCAGCCTCTTCAGCCTGCTGCCCCCAGATATTTGCCACCCGAGGCACAGACGTTGTCTGCGCATTGAGAAAGTCAGGCCTGTCGCCATCTCCTCTCCCCCACTAAGGCTCTTCTCCATCTTCTCCTCCTCCTCCTCGCATGCCCACAGCAGGTCCCACTAACCTCCAGCTCCTTTCTACCTGCCTGGGCCTGGTGCTGCTCCAGCCCTCTCGCAGCCTGAGCGACGCCGGGTGGGGAGGTCCTGAGAGACCTCAGTGCCGAGTGAGGGTGGAGCAGTACCGGGCGGGGAGAAGGGAGTCGGAGGTCCCCAGGGAGGTTAGCAGGAACGTCGGCCAACAGGTTCCTCTCTCTTCTATCCCTTAAGTGCTTCTCCCTCTCTCCAGGCTCCTTCCTATTCCCCCTCACCTGCAGGTTCCTCTTTCTCTCTCCCCCCCTTCTATCCCTTAAGTGATTCTCCCTCTCTCCAGGCTCCTTCCTATTCCCCCTCACCTGCAGGTTCCTCTCTCTCTCTCCCCCCCCTTCTATCCCTTAAGTGCTTCTCCCTCTCTCCAGGCTCCTTCCTATTCCCCCTCACCTGCAGGTTCCTCTTTCTCTCTCCCCCCCTTCTATCCCTTAAGTGATTCTCCCTCTCTCCAGGCTCCTTCCTATTCCCCCTCACCTGCAGGTTCCTCTCTCTCTCTCCCCCCCTTCTATCCCTTAAGTGATTCTCCCTCTCTCCAGGCTCCTTCCTATTCCCCCTCACCTGCAGGTTCTTCTCTCTCTCTCCCCCCCTTCTATCCCTTAAGCGATTCTCCCTCTCTCCAGGCTCCTTCCTATTCCCCCTCACCTGCAGGTTCCTCTCTCTCTCCCCCCCTTCTATCCCTTAAGCGATTCTCCCTCTCTCCAGGCTCCTTCCTATTCCCCCTCACCTGCAGGTTCCTCTCTCTCTCCCCCCCTTCTATCCCTTAAGCGATTCTCCCTCTCTCCAGGCTCCTTCCTATTCCCCTCACCTGCAGGTTCCTTGTTTCCTTGGGGCTCAGCACTGGGCCAGGGCGGGGACTCGGACCCAGCGATGCTCCGAATTCCTTGGGCAAAGGCTGGGAGTGGGCACTCCCAGCCCCCAGCTTCCTCCCAGTCTCCACAGCCTGATGCTGCCCTGCTTGGCCCCATTGCACCTGGGGGCGTTACTGGAGACAGTGGAAGCAGAGGGGCAGAACCGGTCTCAGGTGGTAAAACCTGCTCCCCCCCCATGAGGAGTCAGGGCTGGGAGTTACAGGAGGGAGGGAGGGAGGGAGGCTTCTGGTCTGCCAGGCTCCGCTGGGCCTTCCTCCTCCTGCCTTTGCTATTGATTAACACGACCCCAGCTTCTCTGCCCGACACCCTCCGATGCCCACGGAGGTGAAAGTCACTTCGCTGTGCTTTGCCAGTGTAAGAAACAGCGATTCAGCAAGTGACAGTAACCAGGGCCCACCAGCGTCGAGCACCACGGGGCAGCGCTGCCGCACACCTGGGGACCTGCAACCGGGCACCCTCTCGCCCCAGACCACTGCCCACCCTCAGGGTTTGCGTTTGTTTGGGGGTTTTTTTTTTTTTTTAGCTTTTATTGTATTTTTCCTGGCAGTTTCAGTCTTAAAACAAAACCAAATCAGTGGAAAGATGAAAAATCAGTGGAAAAGCCATTTTTCAACTGAATTTTTTTCTTATAACATCGAAATTCTCAGGAAAAAACAGAAAATGAAGGTCCCTAATAATAGTTTAGAAACATTAGCAAGATGGTCAGTGATTCAGCAAAAGAAAGAGCAGGAAACTTTCTGTAATCCTGGGGGAAAAGAGGAGAAACCGCAGCAAAACGTGGGACCTGAACAGGGATAATGTGGGCCAGCACCACAGCCTGAGGCTGAAATTGCACTTTCTAGAACCTGAATCTTTACTTGGTTTAGTTCCATTTTGTAATTTTTCCTCTCTGCCCTTGCCCCTTTACCTTAATCATTCTGTAAAAGCAAAATGGTCTTGCAATAAAAAGTTAGGTGAAGCTGATGCAAATTCTCTCTTACCTCCGATTCAAACTTTACTGCAGACCCCATCTTCTTCAGCAGAGCCCTCTCTGCTCAGCACAGCACTAAAGACCCTCCCTCAGCACCTGACTCCTAACCCCCAGCCCCTGAATCCCAGCCCCCAAATCCCAGACCCCCAGCCTCCTCCCTCAGCACCTGAATCCCAGACCCAAAATCCCAGCCCCCCAGCCTCCTCCCTCAGCACCTGAATCCCAGCCCCCTCCCTCAGCACCTGAATCCCAGCCCCCAAATCCCAGCCCCCCAGCCTCCTCCTTCAGCACCTGAATCCCAGCCCCCTCCCTCAGCACCTGAATCCCAGACCCCAAATCCCAGCCCCCAGGTTCCTCCCTCAGCACCTGAATCCCAGCCCCCAAATCCCAGACCCCCAGCCTCCTCCCTCAGCACCTGAATCCCAGACCCCAAATCCCAGCCCCCAGGTTCCTCCCTCAGCACCTGAATCCCAGCCCCCAAATCCCAGACCCCCAGCCTCCTCCCTCAGCACCTGAATCCCAGCCCCCAAATCCCAGACCCCCAGCCTCCTCCCTCAGCACCTGAATCCCAGATTCCCCCTCTCCTCAGCAAAGCATTTTACCCTTAGAGCCCACAACAATCTCTCCACCCCACCTCTCAGGTGAGACAGGAAGTGACCTCTTCTGGTGACTTAAATATTCAATCCCAACCCAAAGATGATCATTTGAAGCCAGGAGGAGGCTGGACCTGCCCCCTCTGCTCTTCCTGGACAGGAGGAGGGGGCTGCTGTTTACTCCCACCTTTCCCTCCCAGCTCAGGTGAGGCAGTCACAGGTAGGCAAACAGGTTTCTGAGTCCTCATACTGGTGGTTTCCTCTTAAAGGCGCAGTTTACCCCTCTCCCACACACATAGAAATGTCTCTTTCCTCTCTGTGGAATAAAAGACAGAAGTCCCCCTCCTGATAGTAAGATGGTGATAGAAGTCCCCGCCTCTTCACAAGGTTGTAGAGGGCAGGATGTTCCTGTGTAATCACAGCACTGGGAGTTCCCTCTACAGTCACCAACTCACCCAGATCCAAACAGGTTGATTCAGTCCTGGTTTTGTCCATTGAATGCAGGGAGCTGTATTTCTCATTGCTCCAATGAGCGCACTTAGATAATCCCCTAGTGTCCAGTGCGAGCTTCCTCCCAGCAGTGCCCTGTCACTGCCCAGAGTGCGAGCTTCCTCCTAGCAGTGCCCTGTCACTGCCCAGCATGCGAGCTTCC
Source organism: Rhinatrema bivittatum (assembly GCF_901001135.1). Taxonomy (NCBI): domain Eukaryota; kingdom Metazoa; phylum Chordata; class Amphibia; order Gymnophiona; family Rhinatrematidae; genus Rhinatrema; species Rhinatrema bivittatum. The sequence goes on along the minus strand of NC_042628.1, from coordinate 76,717,661 downwards.
TCCCAGCAGTGCCCTGTCACTGCCCAGAGTGCGAGCTTCCTCCTAGCAGTGCCCTGTCACTGCCCAGCATGCGAGCTTCCTCCCAGCAGTGCCCTGTCACTGCCCAGAGTGCGAGCTTCCTCCCAGCAGTGCCCTTACACTGGCCAGAGTGAGCGCTTCCTCCCAGCAGTGCCCTGTCACTGGCCAGAGTGCGCGCTTCCTCCCAGCAGTGCCCTGTCACTGCCCAGAGTGCGAGCTTCCTCCCAGCAGTGCCCTTACACTGGCCAGAGTGAGCGCTTCCTCCCAGCAGTGCCCTGTCACTGCCCAGCATGCGAGCTTCCTCCCAGCAGTGCCCTGTCACTGCCCAGCGTGCGAGCTTCCTCCCAGCAGTGCCCTTACACTGCCCAGAGTGCGCGCTTCCTCCCAGCAGTGCCCTGTCACTGCCCAGCGTGCGAGCTTCCTCCCAGCAGTGCCCTGTCACTGGCCAGAGTGCGAGCTTCCTCCCAGCAGTGCCCTGACACTGCCCAGAGTGCGCGCTTCCTCCCAGCAGTGCCCTGTCACTGCCCAGCGTGCGAGCTTCCTCCCAGCAGTGCCCTGACACTGCCCAGAGTACGAGCTTCCTCCCAGCAGTGCCCTCTCACTGCCCAGCGTGCGAGCTTCCTCCCTGCAGTGCCGTCACTGCCCAGCGTGCGAGCTTCCTCCCAGCAGTGCCCTGACACTGCCCAGCGTGCGAGCTTCCTCCCAGCAGTGCCCTGACACTGCCCACAGTGCGTGCATCCTCCCAGCAGCGCCCTGTCACTGCCCAGCGTGCGAGCTTCCTCCCAGCAGTGCCCTGACACTGCCCAGAGTGCGCGCTTCCTCCCAGCAGTGCCCTGTCACTGTCCAGCGTGCGAGCTTCCTCCCAGCAGTGCCCTGACACTGCCCAGAGTGCGCGCTTCCTCCCTGCAGTGCCCTGTCACTGCCCAGCGTGCGAGCTTCCTCCCAGCAGTGCCCTGACACTGCCCAGAGTCCGCGCTTCCTCCCAGCATTACCCTGTCACTGCCCAGCGTGCGAGCTTCCTCCCAGCAATGCCCTGTCACTGCCCAGAGTGCAAGCTTCCTCCCAGCAGGACCCTGTCACTGCCCAGCGTGCGAGCTTCCTCCCAGCAATGCCCTGACACTGCCCAGCGTGCGAGCTTCCTCCCAGCAATGCCCTGTCACTGCCCAGAGTGCGAGCTTCCTCCCAGCAGTATCCTGTCACTGCCCAGCATGCGAGCTTCCTCCCAGCAGTGCCCTGTCACTGCCCAGAGTGCGCGCTTCCTCCCAGCAATGCCCTGACACTGCTCAGAGTGCGAGCTTCCTCCCAGCAGTGCCCTGACACGGCACAGAGTGCGAGCTTCCTCCCTGCAGTGCCCTGACACGGCCCAGAGTGCGAGCTTCCTCCCAGCAGTGCCCTGACACTGCCCAGAGTGCGCGCTTCCTCCCAGCAGTGCCCTGACACTGCCCAGAGTGCGAGCTTCCTCCCTGCAGTGCCCTGTCACTGCCCAGAGTGCGCGCTTCCTCCCAGCAATGCCCTGACAACTGCCCAGAGTGCGCGCTTCCTCCCAGCAGTACCCTGTCACTGCCCAGCTTGCAAGCTTCCTCCCAGCAGTGCCCTTACACTGCCAGAGTGCGCGCTTCCTCCCAGCAATGCCCTGACACTGCCCAGAGTGCGAGCTTCCTCCCTGCAGTGCCCTGTCACTGCCCAGCGTGCGAGCTTCCTCCCAGCAGTGCCCTGACACTGCCCAGAGTGCGTGCTTCCTCCCAGCATTACCCTGTCACTGCCCAGCGTGCGAGCTTCCTCCCAGCAATGCCCTGTCACTGCCCAGAGTGCAAGCTTCCTCCCAGCAGTACCCTGTCACTGCCCAGCGTGCGAGCTTCCTCCCAGCAATGCCCTGACACTGCCCAGCGTGCGAGCTTCCTCCCAGCAATGCCCTTTCACTGCCCAGAGTGCGAGCTTCCTCCCAGCAGTGCCCTGTCACTGCCCAGAGTGCGCGCTTCCTCCCAGCAGTGCCCTGACACTGCCCAGAGTGCGAGCTTCCTCCCAGCAGTGCCCTGACACGGCCCAGAGTGCGAGCTTCCTCCCTGCAGTGCCCTGACACGGCCCAGAGTGCGAGCTTCCTCCCAGCAGTGCCCTGACACTGCCCAGAGTGCGCGCTTCCTCCCAGCAGTGCCCTGACACTGCCCAGAGTGCGAGCTTCCTCCCTGCAGTGCCCTGTCACTGCCCAGAGTGCGCGCTTCCTCCCAGCAATGCCCTGACACTGCCCAGAGTGCACGCTTCCTCCCAGCAGTACCCTGTCACTGCCCAGCTTGCAAGCTTCCTCCCAGCAGTGCCCTTACACTGCCCAGAGTGCGCGCTTCCTCCCAGCAATGCCCTGACACTGCCCAGAGTGCGAGCTTCCTCCCAGCAGTGCCCTGACACTGCCCAGAGTGCGAACTTCCTCCCAGCAGTGCCCTGTCACTGGCCAGAGTGCGCGCTTCCTCCCTGCAGTGCCCTGTCACTGGCCAGAGTGCGAGCTTCCTCCCAGCAGTGCCCTGTCACTGGCCAGAGTGCGAGCGTCCTCCCAGCAGTGCCCTGTCACTGGCCAGAGTGCGAGCTTCCTCCCAGCAGTGCCCTGTCACTGGCCAGAGTGCGCGCTTCCTCCCAGCAGTGCCCTGTCACTGGCCAGAGTGCGAGCGTCCTCCCAGCAGTGCCCTGTCACTGCCCAGAGTGAGCGCTTCCTCCCAGCAGTGCCCTGACACTGGCCAGAGTGCGAGCTTCCTCCCTGCAGTGCCCTGTCACTGCCCAGAGTGCGAGCTTCCTCCCTGCAGTGCCCTGACACTGGCCAGAGTGCGAGCTTCCTCCCAGCGGTGCCCTGTCACTGGCCAGAGTGCGCGCTTCCTCCCAGCAGTGCCCTGTCACTGGCCAGAGTGCGAGCTTCCTCCTAGCAGTACCCTGTCACTGCCCAGCGTGCGAGCTTCCTCCCAGCAGTGCCCTGTCGCTGCCCAGAGTGCGCGCTTCCTCCCAGCAATGCCCTGACACTGCCCAGAGTGCGAGCTTCCTCCCAGCAGTGCCCTGACACTGCCCAGAGTGCGAGCTTCCTCCCTGCAGTGCCCTGACACTGCCCAGAGTGCGAGCTTCCTCCCAGCAGTGCCCTGACACTGCCCAGAGTGCGCGCTTCCTCCCAGCAATGCCCTGACACTGCCCAGAGTGTGAGCTTCCTCCCTGCAGTGCCCTGTCACTGCCCAGAGTGCGCGCTTCCTCCCAGCATTGCCCTGACACTGCCCAGAGTGCGCGCTTCCTCCCAGCAGTACCCTGTCACTGCCCAGCGTGAAAGCTTCCTCCCTGCAGTGCCCTGTCACTGCCCAGAGTGCGAGCTTCCTCCCAGCAGTGCCCTGACACTGCCCAGAGTGCGAACTTCCTCCCAGCAGTGCCCTGTCACTGGCCAGAGTGCGAGCTTCCTCCCAGCAGTGCCCTGTCACTGGCCAGAGTGCGCGCTTCCTCCCAGCAGTGCCCTGTCACTGGCCAGAGTGCGAGCTTCCTCCCTGCAGTGCCCTGTCACTGCCCAGAATGCGCGCTTCCTCCCAGCAATGCCCTGACACTGCCCAGAGTGCGCGCTTCCTCCCAGCAGTACCCTGTCACTGCCCAGAGTGCGCGCTTCCTCCCTGCAGTGCCCTGTCACTGGCCAGAGTGCGAACTTCCTCCCAGCAGTGCCCTGTCACTGGCCAGAGTGCGAGCTTCCTCCCAGCAGTGCCCTGTCACTGGCCAGAGTGCGCGCTTCCTCCCAGCAGTGCCCTGTCACTGGCCAGAGTGCGCGCTTCCTCCCAGCAGTGCCCTGTCACTGGCCAGAGTGCGAGCGTCCTCCCAGCAGTGCCCTGTCACTGCCCAGAGTAAGCGCTTCCTCCCAGCAGTGCCCTGACACTGGCCAGAGTGCGAGCTTCCTCCCTGTAGTGCCCTGTCACTGCCCAGAGTGCGAGCTTCCTCCCTGCAGTGCCCTGACACTGGCCAGAGTGCGAGCTTCCTCCCAGCAGTGCCCTGTCACTGGCCAGAGTGCGCGCTTCCTCCCAGCAGTGCCCTGTCACTGGCCAGAGTGCGAGCTTCCTCCCAGCAGTGCCCTGTCACTGGCCAGAGTGCGAGCTTCCTCCCAGCAGTGCCCTGACACTGGCCAGAGTGCGAGCTTCCTCCCAGCAGTAGAATCCCCCATACACCAGCACTGGTAATTCAGACTTTATCATTCCCGTCCTGACATGAATTCTGGCCCCTTTACTGCAGATTTCAAACTGCCCAAGGAGGGCCGTGTTCCCCATTTAGAGGATCATGGACTGGCAGTGTTTGCAGCGCCTCCACACCCTCTAACACCTGCATCTTTCAGGAGCTTATGCAGACTTTAAACTGGAAGAAAGCAGAGCCCACAGATCCTGCAGTGCACTGGGCTGTAAGTTCAAAAACCACAAACTGGACTATAGCGCATGCAGGAAGAGCAGAGCAGGACAAAACCAATATCTTTTCAGAGGGTTTTTTTTAATTAAATATAAATATTGCCAGATAAGAATCTGTAAATCAACTTTTTTTTTTCAATCTCTCCTTAGATATAAAATGCTTCTGAAACTAGGAGGAAGGAGGAAAAGGGCAAGCGAGAAGTAAGGGAATATACAAGGAGATTTTGTAACTTTCTTTAAAAAACTGTGGGAGATACTCCAATTACACTTAAGGCATTATAAAAAGGGAACACAGAGCCACAACAGCAAAAATTTATAAAATTAACAATGACAAAATAACAATTACATATAAAAATCTCTCCTTCCAGTGAAATAAAGGAGACAGCTATGCCATTTCGCATTTCCCCGATTCAGGTCCATCCTGACAAGCTGATCTGCTCCTGGTTTTATTTATCGCATCAAGGGATTTGTAGTTCCTGCTGTCCTCGGAGAAAGAGGAACTACAGGTCCATATCGATGCAGTAGGGCAAAAGCAAAAACCAGATGCAGCAAAGCAACTCACTCCACTGCCACCTCCGAGCTGCTATGCTGCATTGGAGGGGGAACAGAAAATCCCTACTTCCAGACACAGGGAGGAAGCAGGGAGCAAACACCCTCTCAAAAAATAAATACAAAAATCAAACTGCATAGAGGCAAAGACCTGGCTTTCTTTAAAGGTCACACAGCAAAACTCTTCCCCTTTAACAACTGCATTTTCTGACTGCCAGAGATGAGATTCCCTTTCTGCTCACAGGCTGCACAGCAGCAGCACCCGGTGGCCAAAAAAGGTCATTGCTGCTGGAATGCCACCTTTAAATGTTTCTCAGTCTTTTTAGTTTTCATCATTACCAGAGGAGGAAAGCCTTTCTGGTTTCGGGACTGGAAGACCTCAGAAGGGAACATCTGTTTGGTAAAGAATTTAACATTTCTGGGAAAACACATTTCCTAATAAGTTAAATAATTTTGGACTTCTTCTGTTTTTTTGGTTTTACTCAAGAAGAAAATAGCTGTGGTTAAAGGGTAAATTAAATAGTGAAACGTTCAGACCTTAAGTAATAGAAAGTGGGAGCCTATTCCTGGTTTCTCCCCCCACTCTTCAGTGAGCTCCTGGCACAGGACAAAGCAGCCAGCTGAAAAACTTTGCCCAAATCACTTTTCTCTCTGCCAGCAATATGCTGGCTCCATCCACTCCGAGGCCCCCCTAACACAAATATAACAGTTCTCCTCACGAGAACACCTTCTTACGTTCAGCCTGTCCCTTCCCATGGAAGTTACCCCTGCTGTAGCAGCTCTCCCCTCGTCACAGGCCCCGGTGGGTCCCTGGCATCCGACCGCGCTTCTCACGAGGAAGGAGGATGGAGAGCGCACAGGACGGTCGGCTGCAAACAAATTCTATGCGAGGAAAATGGTTCTCGATCAAATCGCAGGGGCCCCCTTCTCTCTGTCCTTCCTGTCCATGTTTCCTTCCGGAGGGTTCTTTACAGACGCATAGGCCACCGCCGTCCTCTCTGCAAGCGGCAGAGCCCAGAGCTGGAGGCTGAGAACACCTTGATACTCCATGGAAGAGAGAATGGGAGCGGCGGACTTCATGAGAAGCAAAGTTTCCCAAAAGGATGTTCCAGGCAGGTAGGAAGGTAAGAGGGTCCAAGAAAAGGCAACACATATTGGGCAGGTGAAATGCATAGGACATGTACGGAGCCACAAATCTTGTAGCTTCCAGCCTGAATCCATCATGGCCACCAGTGCACCTACTGTTAGAGCCAAATGTCGATTTGCTTTCTCAGCCAACATGTTCAGACAGGAAGTGACATCATGGACTGAGGAGGAAGCCATTCCAGCAACAAGGGAAGAACGTGTTTAAAGCTCCGAGATGCCCAAAAGTGATTTGTACACAGCTACCTCCAGAGATTCAGTCTGCAGGGGGCCTTCCCAAAAAAAAGGCAAAGGTGAAAGCGATGTGTTTGGGGGGGTGGGTCATACATGCGTCTGCATGCGTTGCTGGGAGGGGCGCCCATAGTCAGACTGCTGGGCAAGCGAGGAGTAGGAGAACCGGGAGCCGCTGGCTTCTTTGCTGGCCTGGTCCTCCTGCTCAAAGCTGTCGACCTTCCCGTAGGCGGCAGGCTTGACGTAGCTAGAGAAAGAGCGGCTGTAGGGCGCAGTCAGGTAAGCGGTGGCACTGTAGACTCCATCCCGCTGGAAGAGCCTCTCCGGGGCCTCATAGTTGGCACGGGACGGCGGACTCAGGGTGTAGCGGTGTGCGTACTCGTACAGCTTGGGTGGGCTGGTGGGCGCTGGTGGGTACAGGGCAGCGTGGGAGAGTGGAGGAGGACCGTACATGGGCCTGGCACCGGATACATATTCCGAGAAGCTTCCAGCCAGATGGGCATCCTCGTGAGCACGAACCTTGTAGTATCCATTGGTTGGGTCCTGGCAGGAAACAGATACAGAATGACTTACTACAATGACAGATGCACAGACATTCCTCAGAGAGAAAAGGAAGGCTAGGAGAGGCCGACTGGTGAAAGCTGGGCTATTTTGGAAGACATTTTATTGATAGCACACACCAGCTTGCCTAGATCATTTCTAGTTGAGAATCAGGAAGGATGGCTCAGATCATAGATTTTTGTACTGTGCTCAGGGGATCCGGATTCAGATCCCCCCAGCCATCGGGCCCGGTCAGTTCGGGGTGCAGCTTGGTGGTGGTATCCTCAGCCTCTGGGGAGGAGGGAAGACAAGCAGTGGGCAAAGACGAGAGAAAAAGAACAATATAAAATGCCAGAGAGGCCTGTGGCCCCCTCATAGACTGATTTACTGAGGCAGGAGCGTCCATGCTCTCAGCGAGTCCGAAAGGTGCCGCCAGCCTCACTGACAAGGCTCCACCACTGCAAGTTTTCAAACAGAGAGGGAGAGGGAAAGAAGGATGAGACAGTGCAAGAGAGTTATTTTGGGGCGGGTGGTGATCCCCACCTTTAATTCCTGGCTGCCCTCATCCTCCTCCAGGATCTCGCTGTGCTCGGTGCGTGATGTCGCCGGCGACTCGCTGTCTGTGGCCTGTAGCAGGAAGGGGAAGGTAGGAGTCAGTTTGCTATTAATGCAGATCAGAGAAGCACATTTTCTCACCACTCCCCGAGCAGGGGACATAAACCCAGTAACACGGGAATGACAGTAGAAAAAGACCAGTCTGCCCAGCAAGCTCCTCATGAGAGTAACTGCCACTCTGTGCAGTGATAAGGGAAATAATATTTACAGTCAAAGCTAAGCACCTCTACCAAACCCATAACAAAATTACTGCTAGCATCATTTTTATGGGGTGATCAGCCGTCTTGATAATTCAGATATTGCTGCTTGAACCTGCTTTGCTTTAGGACTTGGCCGAGGAAGCAGTCCCTGTGCTTTTTCTGTAAAGTCTGCATATCAGTACCCTGGACAGTAAAATTTAGGGCCCAGTATTGGTTGTCATCTGAATCCAATCCCCCCCCCCCCCCCCACCACCATCAAAGCAAAGAGTATGCGGCATTTGTTTCAAATTCGTGAAAGCTAATTGATTAAGGTAGTAATTGCCATGTCTTCTGTTAGGGGAAGGAGCTGCCGCTCCATGCCTGTCTCTGCCCATGCACTCTTTTCCTCATTCCAGCTCTAGCCTTTGGGGATCCACAGGGAAGGAGCTGCCGCTCCATGCCTGTCTCTGCCCATGCACTCTTTTCCTCATTCCAGCTCTAGCCTTTGGGGATCCACAGGGAAGGAGCTGCCGCTCCATGCCTGTCTCTGCCCATGCACTCTTTTCCTCATTCCAGCTCTAGCCTTTGGGGATCCACAGGGAAGGAGCTGCTGCTCCATGCCTGACTCTGCCCATGCACTCTTTTCCTCATTCCAGCTCTAGCCTTTGGGGATCCACAGGGAAGGAGCTGCCGCTCCATGCCTGTCTCTGCCCATGCACTCTTTTCCTCATTCCAGCTCTAGCCTTTGGGGATCCACAGGGAAGGAGCTGCTGCTCCATGCCTGACTCTGCCCATGCACTCTTTTCCTCATTCCAGCTCTAGCCTTTGGGGATCCACAGGGAAGGAGCTGCTGCTCCATGTCTGTCTCTGCCCATGCACTCTTTTCCTCATTCCAGCTCTAGCCTTTGGGGATCCACAGGGAAGGAGCTGCTGCTCCATGTCTGTCTCTGCCCATGCACTCTTTTCCTCATTCCAGCTCTAGCCTTTGGAGATCCACAGGGTAGGGTACATCACATGCCTTTTTGAATTCCACAAGAGCATTTGAGGCATCCACCATCCTCTCCATGAAGAAATATTTCCTGACACTGGTTCTGAATCATCCCCTCTGGAGTTTTATTCGTGACCCCTAGTTCTACTATTTGCTTTTCTCTGGAATAGGTTCAAGGATAAAGGGAGAAGATCAGGAAGCAAATAGAGTGAATGCATGGGGAAACCTCCAAGAGGTGCTGGGGCAAAAACTGTATCTGGATTCAAGGCCTGGGACGTGCACAGAGGATCCTCAGCAGTGGGGGAGTGAGGGGTAAAGCCTGGGGCGGGCACAGAGGATCCTCAGCAGTGGGGGAGTGAGGGGTAAAGCCTGGGATAAGCACAGAGGATCCTTAGCTGTGGGGGAGTGAGGGGTAAAGCCTGGGACAGGCACAGAGGACCCTCAGCAGTAGGGATAAAAGTGTAAGTCAGAGATGCAGTGTTGGTTTTGGGGGACATTATCTGCTGTTAGATTCTGTATTCCCTTGGCTGACCTGATCCCAGTTGAATATCTCACTCTGCTGCACCCCAGCTAGGCTCACTCTGTCCTGCATTGCCTGGGTCACCTTGCTCCAGTCCCCTGAGAGAGGATGCTGAGTGGCCATACCATGGGCTCCTTCATGTCCTCTTCTGCATCACTTGGCCGGCTTGGGCTGTGCTCACATGACGTTATCTGGACATGGATGTCTGCTTTTGAGATCCTGCTTCCATGTTTTGCTGTAGTGAGAGAAGGGAGGATGGGGTGAGCAGGAGTACACGCATGACTTGTTCACATGATTGTGTGCTTTCAGTATTCATCACAAGGAAATGATGTGCATGCATGTGCATGTATGTATTGCTCTGCATTACATGTGCTCATGTACATATGATGTATATTTGCATGCATGTGCATGTATGTATTGCTCTGCTTGGGGTATGCATTACATGTGCTCATGTACATATGATGTGTATTTGCATGCATGTACATGTATGTATTGCTCTGCATTACATGTGCTCATGTACATATGATGTATATTTGCATGCATGTACATGTATGTATTGCTCTGCTTGGGGTATGCATTACATGTGCTCATGTACATATGATGTATATTTGCATGCATGTACATGTATGTATTGCTCTGCTTGGGGTATGCATTACATGTGCTCATGTACATATGATGTGTATTTGCATGCATGTGCACGGAGAGTTTATGTTCACGGCTATGTTTGCACTGACATGAATATGTTTCTGTTTATTCAGTTCATGATTAATTGCAAATCTTAAATCAATAAATCAGGACAATATACGATAATAAAAGATGCGAGCCTGTGTGTGTTGCATTACTGCTGGGTGGGTACGTGAAGCATGCATGCGTGCGTATTGCTGTACACGCGTGTGCATCATGGAGACTCACGACTGACCTTTCCCAAGGTGGCGGCGACGGCAACGGCAGCACAGCGAGGCGATGATGATGAGGAAGAGGAAGATGGCAACCCCCGAGGCCACAGAGGCTGCAATGACCATGAGGGGCAAGATGGCTGCAGGAGAGAGAAGGGAGCGGGCTGTAAGCAGGAGCTCCCACCAGCTGGGGGTGAGGGGGGAAGGAAACTCGGAGCAAGGAGAAGCGAGAGACAAACAGCCAAAGTGTGAGAGAGAAACAGTGAGAGCGAGAGGGAAGGAAGGGTGAGAGGCAGCTGGAGCTCAGAGCTGTGGCTGAGGTAGAGATAGGGTCAGAGGTCAGTGCTAGGGTCAGGATGGAATTTGTATTGGGGTTGTGGTTACAGTTAGGGTTAGGAGGGATTAAGAAAGTAAGAGTGAGAGAGAGCAGCAGAGAAAGAGGCCTGGCTTCCCTGAAATCAGTCCGAGAGGAGGAAAACGCCCCGTGCGCCTCCTCCTTCCATCTCTCGCTTTCCTGCCCTGCCAGCTCTCCTCCCGTCTCTGGCGGTCTCGGCTCCAGTCTGGCTTTCCCCCCTCCTCCTGTCACCCTGTCCATCGCTTTCTATTCCTTCTCCCGTAGCTGATTTCAGCCCATTCTTTCTCGCTTTTCCTCGTAGGGGCAGGGGACATAAACCCCAGAAACCTTTGCTTGGCTGCTTGCGAGGAGATCTGCAGATTCTCCCCCACTGACAAACTGCAGAAACACTTCTCCCTCGTTTGATGCTCTTGGAAAAATGTGTTTGCAAGTTTGGGGAGTTTGAAGAAAGAGACTTTTCCTGGACGCTTGGACCATGCACCAGATGGACGGCGAGCTGCATGGGCCTGGACGCTTGGACCTTGCACCAGATGGACGGCGAGCTGCATGGGCCTGGACGCTTGGACCATGCACCAGATGGACGGCGAGCTGCATGGGCCTGGACGCTTGGACCATGCACCAGATGGACGGCGAGCTGCATGGGCCTGGACGCTTGGACCTTGCACCAGATGGACGGCGAGCTGCATGGGCCTGGACGCTTGGACCTTGCACCAGATGGACGGCGAGCTGCATGGGCCTGGACGCTTGGACCTTGCACCAGATGGACGGCGAGCTGCATGGGCCTGGACGCTTGGACCATGCACCAGATGGACGGCGAGCTGCATGGGCCTGGACGCTTGGACCTTGCACCAGATGGACGGCGAGCTGCATGGGCCTGGACGCTTGGACCTTGCACCAGATGGACGGCGAGCTGCATGGGCCTGGACGCTTGGACCTTGCACCAGATGGACGGCGAGCTGCATGGGCCTGGACGCTTGGACCATGCACCAGATGGACGGCGAGCTGCATGGGCCTGGACGCTTGGACCTTGCACCAGATGGACGGCGAGCTGCATGGGCCTGGACGCTTGGACCATGCACCAGATGGACGGCGAGCTGCATGGGCCTGGACGCTTGGACCTTGCACCAGATGGACGGCGAGCTGCATGGGCCTGGACGCTTGGACCTTGCACCAGATGGACGGCGAGCTGCATGGGCCTGGACGCTTGGACCATGCACCAGATGGACGGCGAGCTGCATGGGCCTGGACGCTTGGACCTTGCACCAGATGGACGGCGAGCTGCATGGGCCTGGACGCTTGGACCATGCACCAGATGGACGGCGAGCTGCATGGGCCTGGACGCTTGGACCTTGCACCAGATGGACGGCGAGCTGCATGGGCCTGGACGCTTGGACCTTGCACCAGATGGACGGCGAGCTGCATGGGCCTGGACGCTTGGACCATGCACCAGATGGACGGCGAGCTGCATGGGCCTGGACGCTTGGACCTTGCACCAGATGGACGGCGAGCTGCATGGGCCTGGACGCTTGGACCTTGCACCAGATGGACGGCGAGCTGCATGGGCCTGGACGCTTGGACCATGCACCAGATGGACGGCGAGCTGCATGGGCCCTATCCCGATGAGCTGGGACTCGCCCTTGCTATTCACATTCCTTCTTTTGTGGGAAGGATATGGGATAGGATTTGGGGGCAGGGAAGGGGGTAAGAGGGGCTGGGAGTTACTTAGAACATAAGAACATAGGAAATTGCCATACTGGGTCAGACCAAGGGTCCATGAAGCCCAGCATCCTGTTTCCAACAGTGGCCAATCCAAGTCACAAGTACCTGGCAAGTTACCAAACATTAGGTAAACCACAAGCTATTGCTTATTAATTACCATAATAGCAGTTCATGGATTTTTCCTCTAGGAACTTGTCCAAACCTTTTTAAAACTGAACTAAGCTAACTGCCTAAACCACATCCTCTAGCAATGAATTCCAGAGTTTAGTTGTGCGTTGAGTGAAAATTTTCTCCGATTTGTTTTAAATGTGCCCCATGCTAACTTCATGGAGTGCCCCCTAGTCCTTCTATTCTCTGAAAGAGTAAATAACCGATTCACTTTTAACCGTTCACGTCTTCTCATGATTTTGCAGACCTCTGTTATATTCTCTCTCAGCCGTCTCTTCTCCAAGCTGAACCGCCCTAACCTCTTCAGCCTTTCCTCATAGGGGAGCCGTTCCATCCCCTTTATCATTTTGCTCACCATTCTCTGTACCTTCTCCAGTGAATCTATACCTTTTTTGAGAGGCGGGGGATCATAATTGAACACAATACTTCAGATGTAGTCTCAGCATGGACTGAGTCTAACAGCAAGAAGCAGAAGACGGTCTCGTAATGCAGGAAGCAACGGTGAAAAGATGAGACCAATTGTATGTAGTGAAGGGAAAGGTTTATTAACAGATAATTTCAAACGCGAGTACCCTTGCCCAGAACACAGAATCTAATAGTCTTCAAACAAATGATTCCTAATAACTGAATGTTACCTTCTACTCTTCTCTTATGTTCAATCAGTCTCTTATTTAGAGGTCAATACACCGCATTTCACAAGGACATTTGTCTGCCTAAGTCACGCCTGCCGCCTTACACTTTGTAAAATTCCTACATTTAAAAATGTCTTTATGTTTACTGATTACGTCAGTCTTAAGGTTAACTTTGCAGACAGAACGATGACCACAAGGACGATGACCCGGTGGCCGAATGTCTCTAAACCCTATTCGTGGTAAGGCTGAGGAGACAATCAGGTCCTTCACATATTTTTCTCCTGCTTATTTGCGACCATTGAGTGTTTATTTGCAAAACAAGCGAGAGTCTGTAATACATGGCGATGCTTTTTTAAAATGTTAACTATATCTGCAGACATAGTGTTAATGTTACCAATCAGTTTTCTCTTTTCTGCTTTTGGTAGATCACATCTATTCTGTTTAGCTGCCCACTTAAAGCCATCATCCACATATTTTTCTGGATAAGTTTTTACTAGGAAACTTTTTTTTTTCCCATTTCTTTCGCCCCCTTTTCAAACGTGCTGCCTGTGGTAGTGTTAGGATTCGTGGACCCTTGGCCCGAGGTCAGGGCTGATACAGGTCCTCACCGTCGGGCCAGCTGCAGCAGGAGATAGCAGTAGTGGTGGTGGTAGAGGAAGGGAGCGACCTGCGTCACAGCCACGTGGTCGCAGGAGCTTGCAGAGAGAGAGAGAGAGTGCTGTGAGGAGCGGGGTAAGAGACACAGCTCGGAGGGGAACCCATCGTATTCGGGCAGAACTAGAGATCCAGGAGCCTCCAACAGAGTAAATGTGGGCAGTTAGAAACCCAAATACCTCATCCTCTCCTCCCATGCAGGTTATCCCTTAGGCACGAGGGCTCCTCGGTGTTCATCCCCCGCTCTGCTGAATTCCAGTGCCGCTCTTGTCCTCACCACCTCTTCCAGGAGGGCAATTCCACGCATCTTCCACCCTTGCCGTGAAGAAAAGCGTCTCGATCTCCCTGAATCTATCCCAGCAGCAACAGCGACTACCAAACGCTCTTCCCGTCAAGGCGCTCTTCAGAACAACGATCGAGTCTCTTTCCTCCTTCCCGTTTAGTGAAAGGAGCTAAGCCTTGGTCCATCTTCTTCCCTGGACACAGGAGGGCCATCTCCTTTACTGGAAAAAGATCCATGCCCTCTTCCAGGGGAGTAAATTCTGCGTCTCCCAGAGCTGTGGCCTAAGCTGGACAGTGGCAGGGGCTTAACCTCCCTCCAGCTTCCCTCAAACTCTTCCGTTCCAAAATGAGCACCAGCTTTTATTGTATCTGCGCACATCTGCCCCAGAGGTTCTCCTCACCCCTGAATCATCTCTGCAATAAAGTCACATCACTCAATCCCTAAAGCTAAGGCCAAGTAACCCCCTGAGAATCTCTCCAAGAGCCTCCTATTTCAGGATCCCTGGTAACCCTTCTTCTCAAGCCACTACACTGGCTGCTCTTACTCCCCTGCAAGCGCCTTCGCTCTGCAGATCCTCACTACCTCTCCCTCTCTCTCTGCAGCCCTCCTCACGATCACCGCTCCTCGGGTAATCTATTTCTATCTAAGCCCTTCTCCACCGCCAACTCTGAGCTCTGCACTTTCCTCCTGGCTGTGCCGTACACCTGCAACAGACTTGGTGCATCCGGCTCCCTCTCTGGACAGGGCCGTCCCATATAAATCTCACCTTTTGAGGCTGCTTTTAAACTTTAAAAACACCGGCTCTTCCAGTTCTTGATTTTTACCATATTCACTATAATAAATACATTTCCTAGACGTGCCTTGACTAGAATGTAAGCTCCATGGAGCAGGGACATAGCTCTAGCACTGCAAAAAAGATAAGTAATAGGAGGAGAGGGGATAGGGGAAGGAAAGAGGACAGGACGTATGGGGAGAACAAACAGATCATGAAAAAAAGGCAGGTACACAAGAGAAAGAAGTGAGAGATGGCAGAGGGACGCTCACCTTGCTTTTTGAGACTGATGGTGGCAGAGTGGGCGCCAAAGCGGTTCCAGGCTGTGCAGTTGTATTGGACGTGGAAGTCCGCCTCCAGCGTCTCCTCAATAACCAGGGTGGATATCATCCCCTTTTCCGTCACCACTGTGTCCATGGTGAAGCGGCCCAGAGAGCCGCTCTCCAGCATGCTCTCTCCGCAGGCCCAGACCTGAAGGACGGGGAAGCAGAGACAGAGAGAGACTGAAGGAGAACGAAGAGGTGTAGGGCATGGCGGAAACAGATACTGAAAGGCTGTGAGAGAGAGGAGAGAGGGAGAAAAGAGGCAGATAATAGAGAGAGAGAGAGAGGGAGAAAAGAGGCAGATAATAGATAAAGACAAAGACAGAGAGAGAAAGAGAGAGAGAGATAGAGAGAGAGAGATTGAAGGAGAACGAAGAGGTATAGGGCATGGCGCAAACAGATACTGAAAGGCTGTGAAAGAGAGAAGGAGAGAGGGAGAGAGGGAGAAAAGAGGCAGATAATATATATATATATATAGAGAGAGAGAGAGAGGTTTTTCTTCACTCTGACTCCTTCACGTGGCACTTACGATGCGGTCTGGCAGAGGCGTGCTTCCCACGAGACACTGCACACGCACCTTGGATCCCACTGCTGTTGGGAGGACCGACTCTATGCTGAGGATGGGTGGGCCTGCAGGAAGGAAAGAGAAGATACCAAGGCGGGTATTGATGAGAAGAAAGACGGCAGCTTCTAAGGCGACTTCTTCCAAAGAGTGCGATGGCTTCCAGCCACCAAGAGAAGGTTTACAGTTACTCCATCTAGTGGTCAGTGCAGGTACTGAAAGGACTCCACTTTCTGCTGCTCTCCTGTGACTTCCCTCCAGTCCCCTCTCCAGACTTTCAGCTCTCTGCTAATGTGCAATCATGATAATAACCACCCTCGGTCACTTCCATCACCATGGACCCCAGTGACAGCTTAAAAGTACTTTCTGTGCCTAAATGTAATCTGCCTTGAGGCACCAATGAAAAGGTGTGAGCTAAGTCCAGAGCTAACAGAGAATGCTCACCGTTCACCGTCAGGGGCACCTCCTTCTCTGCCACGCCGATTCGTGGCACAATGGCCTTGCAGACATAGCTCCCAGCATCCTCTTGGCTCACGGACTTCAGCTGCAGCGTGTTCCCGTTGCTCAGGACCTGTGGGGCGTGAGGAAAGCAGGCGGGCTGAGTACAGCAGCATCTCCCACCTGACGTGGCTCGTGCCCGTGGCCGCAGTGCCCGTGGCACACAAGTGCCACACTGCCCAAGGCCACGACACAGAGAAGTCGCTGAAAACAAGATCTCTCAGAATGTAGCTCTTCAGGAAGCCCTGGAAACGTATTCTTTAGTTCCAGGGCTGCTATGAAGCAGCCATTGCTGGTGAATGGGGTAACCTCACATCCTAGGGACAAAGCACCCACTTTAAAGCTCTGGAATAAGCGTAGGATGGTTTTAATTCTCACTAGTGCATATCCTAAAGACTGTTCCTCTTCCTTAAAAATATGAGCTTTTCTGATATTATAAGTCCAGTCAGAAGTTCCTCTCGCTCCTTAATGTACTGAGTTTTGGCCACGTGTCTGTGTGCCACGGTCACTCACCACGCTGGAGCCTTTCTTGGTCCAGGCCAAGGTGAGTGGCGGGTTCCCTGTCCAGCTGCAGGTGAAGGCTGCGTCGGAGCCAGCATCCACGTTCACGGGCTTCGGTTCAGACATCAGGCGGGGACCAACTGTAGGGGAGGAAAGGGATAAAATGTGTCAGAGGAGGTAGAGAGCTGCTGCGAGCCGCGATCCCTACCAAGGAGCCGATTATAGTCTGGCACACCTACATCGGGGGCAGGCCGACCCAGCTCTGGCATGCACCCATGCTTCCAGTAGGAGATACCCTGATGGGAGAGCTGAAGAGCGACCTCAAGGAAGGAGACAGCGGCACCCCAGGAAGCTCAGTATGAAAACAGCAGAAAGAGACTTCCAGAGGGAAGAGAAGACAGCCACCTGATACACCCAAAAAGGCACAAGGAGGTGATACTGCTTCTGTACAGATGGTGCTGAGACCTCACGTAGAATATTGTGCCTAGGTCTGGAGGCCAGAGAAAGACCACAGTGGTGCAGGGCTTACACTAAAAGCCCTAGGACCTAAATACGTATCCCCTAGAGCAGTGGCAAGAGAGGAGGGATATGACTGATAGATTGGTAGAAAGGGATCCCTTATTCCATCTATAGAGTAAGTTCTCCTTGTAATTGCAAGCTCTGGTACAGAGAATGTACCAGTAAGGTGAATGCAATTAGTGGTTTCAGCCAGTAGAAGGCGGTACAGAGGCACAGGTCAGGTTTCAGTCTATGTCGGAGGAAGGATGGAGGTTAGGAGTTGTATTGTAGAAAGCAGAGAGAAAGGAGATGACCTTGGGATAAGATCCAGTGGGGAAGGAGAGTCTTCAAACTGGAGTGAAGGACGCTAGTCCTACACCAGCATAGTTCCCAATCTGAAGTAAATAAAAAAGAAAGTGAATTGAGAGGTAAGGATGAAGGAGAAGCCACAAAAAGCAAAGTCTAGCATCCAAAGTCTACTGCAGTGGAGGGTTGTGCCTGTGTCTGCCAACAGTTCATGTGATGAGGGCATACCCTACCCACTGGTGTTCATCCTGCCCTATCTTTAATGGAGCAGAGAATAACTCCTGGATGCTTTGCTTTAAACAGAACATCAGATTTGCCATGCTGGGTCAGACCAAAAGTCCGACAAGCCCAGTACCCTGTTTCCAACAGTGGCCAATCCAGCTCACCAGTACCTGGCAGGATCCCAAGCAATGGATTTCCCCAAGGCCTCCTTAATAATGGCTTATGGACTTTTCTTCCGGGAACTTTTCCAAATCTTTTTTAAACCCAGCTACAATAACAGCTTTCACTATATCCTCCAGCAACAAATTCCAGAATTTAATTATGCATTGAGTAAAAAAAAAATTTTTTTTTCTTCTATTTATTTTAAATGTATTACCTAGTAATGTCATTATGTCCCTCCTAGTCTGTGTACTTTTTGAAAGAGTAAACAACTGATTACCATTTATCCATTCCACTCCACTGATTATTTTATAGACCTCTATCATATCCCCCCTCAGCCGTCTCTTCTCCTATCTGAAGAGTCCTAACCTCTTTAGCCTTTCCTCATAGGGGACTCGTTCCTTCCCCTTTATCATCTTGGTCACCGTTCTCTGTACCTTTTCTAATTCTGCTATATCCTTTTTGAGATGTGGTGACCAGAACTGCACACAGTACTCAAGATGAGGTCGCGACAGAGAGCCATTACGACAGTCTCTGTTTTATTCCCCATTCCTTTCCTAATAATCCCTTCCATTCTATTTGCTGTCTTGGCCGCAGCCGCACACTGAGCAGAAGATTTCAATGATGACTCCTAGATCTTTTCCATGAGTGGAGACTCCTAATGTGGAACCTTGCATGCTGGAGCCGTAATTTGGGTTACTCTTCTCTAAGTGCATCTCTTTGCACTTGTTCAATATTTTTTCAGTAAAGACTGTTTGGAAAGCAAACCTCCAGTGTGCCTCATGTTATTTTGGAGCACACTATACCTTTTTGTTGTCCCCCTGTTCTATGTGCAGACTCCCCCATTCTCCCCCAGCACCTCCTCTAAGGATGCTGTGAGGGCTGCCTGCATCCCCGCGGGTGGGTCCTGGGGCCGCACCATATTAAGTTAGGGTTTGAAGAAGGAGGATTGGTGCACAGCTTTATTTGTTGTTTGTTCACCTGTTTTCTCATTTCTGGCCCCACGGCTAGAGAAAGAGGAATACTCAGCTCTCCCTGCCTGAAGGGGCTCCTCGCTCAGATTTTTCTACGTGGAGAATATTATAGCTGTTTGTGGGCCCCTTATTCTGGCTTTGGTTTAAGGGACAACAGGATAACCACCACACAGGAGGGAGAGCAGTGCCTTGCCAGAAGAGAACTTGTTTCGTGGTTGTGTTCTTTGTGCTGCTGATAGCTAACTGTGTCCTTCCTTCCTTCCTTCCTGTCCATGGGTTGCTGATATAGGCAACTTTCAGTCCAAATGATCCAATGTAACATCATAGAAGAGAGATGTAGTACCAAAAGGTTCAGCTGCAGCCCCCATCAGAGTTTCTATCTCAGCAGCAGAAAACATTATGTGACTTTGAGTCTCTGAGAAAAGCTGTGACCTTGGGTATTTTGTGTGTATTTTGGAACAGCTGTGAAGTAAGAACATAAGAACATAAGAAATTGCCATACTGGGTCAGACCAAGGGTCCATCAAGCCCAGCATCCTGTTTCCAACAGTGGCCAATCCAGGCCATAAGAACCTGGCAAGTACCCAAAAACTAAGTCTATTCCATGTTATGTTGCTAGTAATAGCAGTGGCTATTTTCTAAGTCAACTTAATTAATAGCAGGTAATGGACTTATCCAAACCTTTTTTAAACCCAACAATGCTAACTGCACTAACCACATCCTCTGGCAACAAATTCCAGAGTTTAATTGTGCGTTGAGTGAAAAAGAACTTTCTCCGATTCGTTTTAAATGTGCCCCATGCTAACTTCATGGAGTGCCCCCTAGTCTTTCTACTATCCGAAAGAGTAAATAACCGATTCACATCTACCCGTTCTAGACCTCTCATGATTTTAAACACCTCTATCATATCCCCCCTCAGCCGTCTCTTCTCCAAGCTGAAAAGTCCTAACCTCTTTAGTCTTTCCTCATAGGGGAACTGTTCCAATCCCCTTATCATTTTGGTCACCCTTCTCTGTACCTTCTCCATCGCAATTATATCTTTTTTGAGATGCGGCGACCAGAATTGTACACAGTACTCAAGGTGCGGTCTCACCATGGAGCGATACAGAGGCATTATGACATTTTCTGTTTTATTCACCATTCCCTTTCTAATAATTCCCAACATTCTGTTTGCTTTTTTGACTGCCGCAGCACACTGAACCGACGATTTCAATGTGTTATCCACTATGACACCTAGATCTCTTTCTTGGGTGGTAGCTCCTAATATGGAACCTAACATCGTATAACTACAGCAAGGGTTATTTTTCCCTATTTGCATCACCTTGCACTTATCCACATTAAATTTCATCTGTCATTTGGATGCCCAATTTTCCAGTCTCACAAGGTCTTCCTGCAATTTATCACAATCTGCTTGTGATTTAACTACTCTGAACAATTTTGTAACATCTGCAAATTTGATTACCTCATGCGTCGTATTTGTTTCAAGATCATTTATAAATATATTGAAAAGTATGGGTCCCAGTACAGATCCCTGAGGATCTGTACTGGGACCCACTCCCTTCCACTGAGAAAATTATCCATTTAATCCTACACTCTGTTTCCTGTCTTTTAGCCAGTTTGTAATCCACGAAAGGACATCGCCACCTATCCCATGACTTTTTACTTTTCCTAGAAGCCTCTCATGAGGAACTTTGTCAAACGCCTTCTGAAAATCCAAGTATACTATATCTACCGGTTCACCTTTATCCACATGTTTATTAACTCCTTCAAAAAAGTGAAGCAGATTTGTGAGGCAAGACTTGCCCTGGGTAAAGCCATGCTGACTTTGTTCCATTAAACCATGTCTTTCTATATGTTCTGTGATTTTGATGTTCAGAACACTTTCTACTATTTTTCCTGGCACTGAAGTCAATCTAACCGGTCTGTAGTTTCCCGGATCGCCCCTGGAGCCCTTTTTAAATATTGGGGTTACATTTGCTATCCTCCAGTCTTCAGGTACAATGGATGATTTTAATGATAAGTTACAAATTTTTACTAATAGGTCTGAAATTTCATTTTTTAGTTCCTTCAGAACTCTGGGGTGTATACCATCCGGTCCAGGTGATTTACTACTCTTCAGTTTATCAATCAGGTCTACCACATCTTCTAGGTTCATCGTGATTTGATTGAGTCCATCTGAATCATTACCCGTGAAAACCTTCTCTATTATGGGTACCTCCCCAACATCCTCTTCAGTAAACACCGAAGCAAAGAAATCGTTTAATCTTTCCACGATGATATTATCTTCCCTATGACTGCCTCGCAGGCTTCCTGCTTCGGATATATTTTTAAAAGGTTTTATTATGAGTTTTTGCCTCTACGGCCAGTTTATTTTCAAATTCTCTCTTCGCCTGTCTTATCAATGTTTTACATTTAACTTGCCAACGTTTATGCTTTTTACTATTTTCTTCAGATGGATCCTTCTTCCAATTTTGAAGGAAGTTTTTTGTGATAAAATAGCCTCTTTCACCTCCCCTTTTCAATCATACCAGCCATCGTTTGACCTTCCTTCCACCTTTGTTACATCTGGACTGCGATTCTAAGATGATATTTTTAAACAGTGTCCATGTGCCTGTTGTACACTCTTAACTTTTATAGCTGCACCTTTCAGGGTTTTTGTTTTTTTTAAGTTTCTCATTTTATCAAAGTCTCCCTTTTGAACATTTAGTGCTAGAGCTGCAGATTTAGTTATTGTCCCCCTTCCAGGCATTGATTCAAATTTAAACATGTTACGGTCAATATGTCCTTGTGGCCCCACCACCTTTACCTCTCTCAGCAAATCCTACGTAGCACCAAGAATTAGTTGTGGTCCCAGGGGGGTGGACCAGAGCTCTGTAGAGAGAGCTATGTTACCTGTGAGGAATGGGGGAAGCTGTGGTACCTTCCCAGGTACCGTGGGCTCCCTATTAACTATGGTTAAACCCTCCCTGTTGAGCCGGAGAGTTTTCTGCGGGTACAGCGCCTCCTGTGCTTCCATTCCTGTATCTGAATTAGGCTGTGCTTAGGTATTGTAGGAGCTGGATGGGCCTCTCTTCTGAATTTACCCAAGTGAGGGGATACTGCATCTCTTAATACCTTGCTTGTTCCCTGCAAACTGTAAGTCAGGCAGCTCTGGTTTTGTTGCTCAAGTGTCTAATGTGCTTAATGTCCCTGAAACAGCAGAGCAGCAAAGGAAGTGTGGGTACCACAGAGAGAGGGGTAATTCCCCTGCAGCCTCAGCCTTCCCCCAGTTAGGAAAATCCCCTGGGGCTCGTGAGGACTTAGCCCTGGGAGTGTGACCCCCGCACGTCTCGGGTAAAACCCCCAGCACAGTGGCCCCTCCCCCATATAACTTGGAGGGGAGGGAGGGGGGTTCGGGGGCTGACTGGACCGGGTGGTTACAGACCTTCGGCAGAGGAGAGAACGCTCTGACGTTTCCCACGGGCCATGCGGGTTAGAAGACTTTTTAAATAAATGAGAGGGCAGGCTGAGAAGCAGCGTCGGGGAGTGGGGTGAATGGAACAACTTCCCAGGGAAGGCAGTGGAGACAGAAGCAGAAAGCCGGGGGATAAGCCCAGCAGATCCCTAGAGGCAGGGAAGAGAAAAGCAAGCTGGCGATGAGCTGCAGGAAGAAAGCTGGGCCTCAAGCTCCTTATCTGCTGCCAGACTCTGCGCTTCTCTGAATGTGAGGGGGAGGGGACGAGGTCCTCCTCGTACAACGATGGAAAGTGGAAGAGAAGTGAGGAGCGGCTGTTTTGCTTCTGGGAAGCCGCACGTCCTGGAAACATCACATGGAAGCAGAGAGGCGCCCCTGGCCTGTACTCACAGTGGACATCCACCAAGGTGCTGATGTTGGTGCTCCCCACGGCGTTGGAGACCTCGCAGGACACCGGCTCGGTGAAGTACGAGTAGTCAACGGTGGCTTCGTAGCGCTCGCCATTTGCCTCCAGGATGGGGACGCCTCCTTTTGCCCACCTGCATGGAAGGGGGAGAGCGTGAGGAATATGGACCCCTGTGGCTGAGGCCACCGTGACCCTCACCGCCTCCTCCCCCCGCCACACCGTGCAGTGCAGGCAGGAGGAGGGAGCGCTGAGTCCAGAATCCACCCTGGATGGGCTGAACAAGTCTTTGCTTTTGCCCTCACACATCTACAGCAAAGACTCCAAATACAAATAGGTAGGACGGGCTCATCCGGTGAGGGAAGAGTGCACGATTCCTATCACACAGGAGTTTGAGCCATTACAGCTTTCACCCCAATGTTCTCCCCCATGTCTGAAGAGATACAAAGCTCTTAGCTGGAAGGGAGAGATGGAGAGGAACCTAGGGTAATGGGAGAGGGGAGAGATGGAGAAGGACCTAGGGTAATGGGAGAGGGGAGAGATGGAGAAGGACCTAGGGTAATGGGAGAGGGGAGAGATGGAGAAGGACCTAGGGTGATGGGAGAGGGGAGAGATGGAGAAGGACCTAGGGTAATGGGAGAGGGGAGAGATGGAGAGGAACCTAGGGTAATGGGAGAGGGGAGAGATGGAGAGGAACCTAGGGTAATGGGAGAGGGGAGAGATGGAGAAGGACCTAGGGTGATGGGAGAGGGGAGAGATGGAGAAGGACCTAGGGTAATGGGAGAGGGGAGAGATGGAGAAGGACCTAGGGTAATGGGAGAGGGGAGAGATGGAGAAGGACCTAGGGTAATGGGAGAGGGGAGAGATGGAGAAGGACCTAGTGTAATGGGAGAGGGGAGAGATGGAGAAGGACCTAGGGTAATGGGAGAGGGGAGAGATGGAGAAGGAACTTAGGCTAATGGGAGAGGGGAGAGATGGAGAAGGACCTAGGGTAATGGGAGAGGGGAGAGATGGAGAAGGACCTAAGGTAATGGGAGAGGGGAGAGATGGAGAAGGACCTGGGGTAATGGGAGAGGGGAGAGATGGAGAAGGACCTGGGGTAATGGGAGAGATGGAGAAGGACCTAAGGGACAATAGGGGAGAGGCTGAGAGGAATTGAAGGGCAAGAGAAGATGGAGAGGAGCCTGATGGCAGCAGGAAAAATGGAGTGGTTACTATGGTTACGTGAGGAAGAGGTGAAAAGGAACCTGGGGGGGTGGGACAGGAAGGCAGCGAAGGACCTAAGGGGCAGGAGAGGAGAGAGGGACAAGAATCCAAGGGCAGGGAAAGATGAAGAGGAGCTGGGGGAAGGAGAGAGAGAGAGAGAGAGAGGTGGAGGAAGGAGAGAGAGAGAGAGAGAGGTGGGGGAAGGAGAGAGAGAGAGAGACAGGTGGGGGAGGAGAGAGAGAGAGAGAGAGAGGTGGGGGAAGGAGAGAGAGAGAGAGAGAGAGGTGGGGGAAGGAGAGAGAGAGAGAG